>NC_056741.1:909641906-909664406 GCF_019279795.1 Protopterus annectens | reverse complement strand
GATCGTTCACTTTTATTTGTTAATACTCCTCTCCCACATTCCACCTGAGCATACCCATTATCCCTATTGCAGATCCTTCTGTTTGTAGGATATGCCAGCTTTTACCATTTTTCCAAGTCTCGTGCTATAAATATTTATTGACTTTAAAAGCGAGTAGCTTCTACTGCACAAAGTCTGCATTTTTTTTGCAGACCAACTTGGAGAATTTTTGATCGTTACCCAGCTTACAATATCAACATATTTGGCTTTCCGGATCCCATTACCTATTTAATATCCAAACAGAACAGTCTAAACAGAAATGAAATACTTCTGGCAAACCCCAATGAAGAAGAAATAAGAAAAAGAGTTTTAATATGGTGCAATTTTTATGCAAAGGAGAAAGCAAAACTAAATACAAAAATAGCAGCACCAAAGATATTTGAAGAGAGACACAGGCAAAGGCATCCAGATGTGAAAAATTTTGCTATACAAAAAAATAAGAAAACAAAGAGGAAAAATAGAAAAGAGGCTCAGTAATGGAGAAGTTAAAGAAGTAGAAACTGAGGTTGTGGGTTACCTGTAAAGTGAAGGATTTAGTGTAGAAAATCTAACTCTGATAACACCACAGCAGGATAGAGTAAATGATCCCCAAATTAAGGAGAAAGCAGTGGAGCGGGAAACATCTGATCAGTTGCCATATGAAGATACTTTGGAGCAGTCCATAGGAAACCAGTAGAAAAGTTCAGTTGGAGTTGCACAGCAAAGGAACAAACAGGAAACTGTGGCAACTCTAACACAGTCAATGTTGGGGAGTGATAGGCCAGTGAGTTCCCATATGAAAGAGCAATAGATGACACAGGATGAAACTGAAGAGAATGTGGCACAGGAAGATGCTCTGGAGTTTTTTGTAGAATGCCCACTGGAAACGGTGAACAAAGAATGTGTCTTCAGTTTAGAAGAAAATGATCTAAGAGAAGAGTTGCTTGATTTAATAGAGATGGACAGACATATTAAGATCAATGAAAGAAACTGACTATAGAAAGTCAATAAAACCCAAAAAGTTAGGATTTTGATAAAACTAATGAACATAGTAATTAGGACTGTTCATAGAAATTCATCTGATATAACAGAAATAAACAGGATATATTACTCCACAACTAAAATAATAACAGATAAAGTCTTACCACAAAAATACAGGGCAGTAAGGGAAAGGAAGGGGAGAGGTCAAATGCCATCATGGAAGTTTCGAAAAGTGAAAATTATAAAGCAATTAAGGCAAGAAGTGTCACTGTTAGAAGAGTACAGAAGAGGGAACAGAGCAACAAAAATTTTCAGAAAGATAGACATGATAAAAACAATGCACAGTATTAGACCAGGTCAGGCTCTATCGTGCACTACCGCAAATAATAAACTAAAAACATTAGCACAGGCAGAAAAACTTAGAAGATACGCAGATAAATATAAAGAAAAAGTTCAGAGTAAGTAATTTATTGATGACCCAAAAAGTTTTATGGGGAATTGGGAAGCAAGGCAAAAGGAATTAAAGCACCACCAAAAAAAAAAAAAAAGAAGAAACAGATGCATTTTGGAGAAATATCTATGAAGATCCTGTGGAACATGACAAAGATGCTGGATGGAGAAAAGAAGTAAAAGAAAGAATAAGAAATTCAGATGTACAGGATATGAAATGGGATGAGATAACAACCATAGGGATTGAAACAAAGTTAAGAAAAGCTCCTAAATGGAAATTCCCAGGCCCAAATGCAGTACCTAACTTCTGGCTAAAAGTATTAACATCTTTACATGAAGATTTAACCATGAGTAAAAAATATTTATATGCACACCCTGAACAGACACCAACCTGGTTAACAGCAGGAAAAACAATACTCCTACTTAAGTGTGAACCTGCAAGCTATCCTAAAAACTACAGACCAATAATTTGCCTTCCAATAACATATAAATTATATACTGGAATTGATTCTGAGATAGTTTCTAGTCATTTAGAACAAAACTCAATTATGGCAATAGAACAAAGGGGTAACAAAAGAAAGTCATATGGAACAAAGGACCATTTTATTTTAAATAAAGCCATAATGGAGAACTGTATAAAGGTGAAGAATCTAAGTATGGCATGGGGAGACTACAAAAAAGTATTTGACAGTATCCCAAACTCATGGATAAAAGAGTGCTTAAAAATGTATAAGATTCATCTCACACTGACTGATTACATTACAGCAGCCATAAAACAGTGGCAAACTACTTTGCAGTTAAGCCATGATAAAGGACAAATTATTATTCCAGGGATAACAATTCAAAGGGGGATATTCCAGGATGACTCTTTGTCACCGCTGCTATTCTGGCTTGCCCTTAACCCATTAAGCTGTCTACTTAACAGGTTAGGCCATGGCTATAATTTGGCTCCCAGAAAACCACAGAGTGGAAAGACTTTTCATCTTCCTTTTGTGGATGATTTAAAACTGTATAGTTGTTAGAAAAATATGTATTTAAATATATGTGAAATGCTAGTTTAAAAGCAAGGTAGTTTATAATGCATTTTATTCTATTAATCATATAACAGAAGGGATAAATTCATGTGTAAATGCAAGTAGCTTCTGAAACTGCAGTGTGCTTTGACCCCTGACCCTGGCAGTTGCCAGCTCAGCAAGCTTAATGTTTATGCTTTTCATAAGTGATTATCTGCTGGGTCAGGAAATTAAATGTGTAAATCTTCCGCTCCTTCTTGATGAGATAACTTGTCCTTGTAAAATAATTAAATCTTCCTTTCCTGATGGAGTAACTTGCCCTTGTAAGATAAAAACACAGCTGGTGGGAAAGTGAAACAGTGAACAAAGAGGTGAATTTAAAGAATGAATCTACTATTGTATTCGAACTGATATGAGACCTTTAAGAAGTAACTTTACAGAAAGACATTATGACTGACCAGCTGGATAGCAAGGCCGTATTGTATCTAAAGGAAAAGTTTTTTTAAATGTACTGCATCAGCATTATTAGATGAATAGAATACTGTTAGTAAAAGTGATGTAGATGCCTTGTGACTAACCACGTCAGTAAGGTGGGCATAACTTGAATGCAAACACTATAAAATATTCTGTACTTCCTGCATCATGTCAGACAAAATTCTGTACTTGTATGTTTTTTTGCCTCCTGGTGTACACTAGTAAACTTTTGAATCTGAACCTCCTGTGTATTGAATTATTAATTTTATTTGACAGTTTGGTCCTTCCGAGACGGAATTCCCTTGGTAAGCTGCAGATCAGAGCGTATTGGTGGTCGAATACTGCGCCGGAGAAGTTACCGAAATGGTCCTTCTTGAGTGAAAAGACCTCCAACTGAATTGTCGTGTGTAAAGAGGCTGGCCACTTTCTGATCTGTGGCCGAAGAGTGGAATTAGAACGAATTTCAAAACCAGGAGGCTCAGGTAGGAAGAATTTGCCTTTTTTCTGTTTTAGATCAGGGACTAGGTTACAGTATATTGTTGTCAAGATTTGTTTTGCAGATCAGGGACAAAAGGAAGTACTGTATATTTGGTCATAGATCAGGGTAACAGAATAAGGTAGACAGTTATTCTAGATAAACTGTAAACAGGAACTAAAAAATTGATATCACGTGATAAAAAAGGGTTACGTAACATTTTCTTTGACATGGGTAATCAGTGCACTAAAACCACGCGAGATCCGCCCCTAACCGAAGACGCAAAATACATGCAATTACAGCGTTCTGATAACGTTGGGTATTATACGAAATGGGTTAATAAGTATGAATTTGATGGTAAACTAGATAAACCTTCACTAGTTAAACTCCTTAAACAGCTTAAATCTGATGCAGGAGGTCAGGCAAAAAAGCAACGCCAACTAGGCATACCTCAAGCACACAGGTGGATTGAGGAAGCAAATCGTAGAGAACAGAAGCTTAAAAATTCAAAAACATTATTTTTAGACAAAGGGGATAATAACTTGGTAATAGCTACAGCTCCTCCTCCTCTTCCCTTGCCCCCTCCCTTACCCTTTTCAGGATATGAAGCGAGTGGACAGGCTGGTCCGCCTCCGTGTTATCCTGAAGTTTCAGTAAGACCACAACCATTTGTTAGAGATCCTATTGAGACTAGGTCTCGAACACGTAAAACATAGGGACACAGAATCATACCAAATAGAGAGGAATCTACAGGATGAGAGTGAGGAAGAAATATGTCCACTTATAGAAGTTCCAAATCCTCAGGCAGGACAGGAAGGGCAAGACCCAACACTCTTAGTATATAGACCATGGACACCGGAAGATATCCGGAAGGCTACTGAGGGAATCCCTCATCCGAAAGTTAATTTTACGAAATTTTTAGAAGATTTACAAGGCATGAGGTTAAGTTACCACTTGAATGGGGAAGAAGTAGAAAAAGTAGTAAGACAAATTATAGGTCCAGATTGGCACATGATTTGTTGCACCTGGAATCCTCGTAATGCAGAACTTAGGCCACTCCCACATAGTGACGCAGAGTTAGACAACAGAGTGAAAGGTCTGACAGACCGAATCTCTGAGAAATGTAAACCCAGAGCAGACTGGACTTGCATTAATCAATGCATACAACAGGAAAATGAGACAATAGATGGATATTATGCTAGATTATTAGAATGTTTTAATAATCATAGCGGTATGTCGGTTCCTGAGAACCAAATGAATGATTCCCCATATGAACAACAATTAAAAAATGCATTTTTGAAGGGTTGCATTGCACCTATTAGTAGCTTCATTACGAAGCATATGATAGATCATCAAACAGGGAGGCTACAAGCCTTACTCGAATACGCTAGACATGCTGAGAGACATTTTAATAGTAAAAAGAAAAAGAAGGCGCAAGTCTTGACTGCTGAAGATGGAGCTGAAGTATTTGTACTACAGTCAGGTAAAAAGGGCAAGAAGAATGCCTAGGGAAACAAACAGTCTGACAAATGATCAGAAGATTTTGAAGAGAGGAAAAAGAGAGGTGAATGCTTCAAATGCGGGAAAAAAGGGCATCTAGCAAGGGATTGTAGGCAAAGCAAAAGGGTAATTACAGAAGATAAAGGAGATGAGGACTGACTATATGATAGTGAGGATACATCATATGAAAGTCAGGAATCACCAGTAATAGCTAGAATAGAAAAGACAAATGCCAATGTAGTAGAAGGGACAGAGGAAGTACAAATTGACTTAGACGAAAATGGAAATGAAATTTTAGATTTAGCATTGTTGAGCCTGGAGCTCTACCTAGCAGATACAAAACTGGAAGTGACACTTCTGGTGGAGGGAAGGGAAGTCAAATTCCTGTGTGACTCAGGAGCGTCACGGACTTTGATACACCCCTCCAAGTTACCAGAACATTCCGAATCACCTGATTATATATTAGTAAAAGCAGCAAACGGACAGCTATACAGGGAGCCACTCTCCCATGATATAGCAATAACTGACCCTGTTTCAGGTATGACCCAGAGAAGTAAAATAGTTGTTTCTGCAAAGTGTCCAGTAAACTTATTGGGCAGAGACCTTATGCAGATATTTGGCATAGCAGTAGTTCCAACTGTACAAGGTATGGAGGCACAGAGACAAATGGATACCTTTGTAGTGCGATCGGAGGGTGAAACTTTTTGCTGGTACAGCCAGGACCTAGTCACGACTGGTCCAGGGGCAGTAACCGAGGAACTGATGAATGTAGCCATCAGTAAAGCCCCCTCCCTTGACACTGATCGACAGCATTTGTTACACTGTACTCTATACTACTGTACTACACCAGGACCTGATAGAGAGTATGAGCAAGAACTGTTTAGAAATCGTGCAACTAGATTGGTTTTGCATACTTTGTACTGGGATACAGAGGGGAACAGTGTAGTTATCTGTTCATTACCTCAAGAATTCCTTGCATTGTATAGATCAAATCGGTTGCCACATGTCAGCTTGACAAAGAATAAAAGTGTCAAATGGGCAGATTTAGGAGAAAAAGTAACAAGATGGGAGAAACAGACTGATTTAGAACTGTCAGAACAAGGGATACAAAAACAAAAACTGAATTGGTTGACACAGACACATCCAGCTGTACACTTGCAATCTAGCGAGGAAAGCTGATTAGCATTTTTATTAGAAGAAGAAGAAAAGGCCTTGTGTGAAATTCCAACAACTCTTTGGTCAACAGGCAAGTCAGATGTAGGACTTATTCGAACAGCAGGACCAGTTACAATTACCCCAAAGTCAGCTTTTAGACCACAGAAGAGACAATACCCTTTGAGAAAGGATGCAGAAATAGGAATTAAGCCTATAATAGCAGCATTACTCAAAGAAGGAGTACTGGTAGAATCTCCTGATTCACCATGTAATACACCCCTATTTCCTGTTAAAAAAGCAAACGGGGAATGGCGAATGGTACAGGATTTACAAGCTGTAAATAATGCAGTAATACCTAGAGCACCCACGGTGCCAGACCCACATACTTTGTTAAATGATTTAGAACCACAACAGAAGTATTTCTCTGTGGTAGATATTAGCAATGCTTTCTTTTCAATACCTATACATCCTGATAGTCAATATTGGTTTGCATTTACATTTCAGGGTAAAAGGTATACGTATACTCGACTACCACAGGGATATTGTGAGAGCCCTACAATATTTGCACAACAAATGGCTAGCAACCTGGCAGGGTTTACCCCACCGGGAGGTAGTCAAATTCTACTTTATGTAGATGACATCTTGCTAGCAGCCCCCACCCAGCAACAGTGCAGGGAGGATACAGTAGCATTATTGAAATTGTTAGCAATACAAGGACACAAAGTAAACAAAAGTAAGTTACAACTTTGGAGAAAACAAGTTAGATACTTGGGATATGTAATATCCAATGAAGGTAGAATACTAGATGAGGAAAGAAAAACAGCAATTTTGCAAGCACCCAAACCAACAACCAAGAAAGAAATGATGTCTTTCTTAGGTACAACTAATTTTTGTCGGAGCTGGATACCAAATTATGCTTTGGAATCTGCTCCACTGACTGACTTGATATATAAGACACCAATGGCAGCACAAGACATTTTACAATGGACAACAGAAGCAGAAATGGCTTTCTGCAGGTTGAAGCAGTTGATAGCTTCTTCATTAGTTTTAGGACTTCCAAATTATCACAAACGGTTCTTTCAGACTGTAGATTGTAAGCAAGGGTACATGACGTCAGTATTGACGACAACAACATGGGGACAAGCAACGCCCCATAGCTTACTATTCATCACAGTTAGACCCAGTGGTGCGATCTTTGCCTCACTGTGTACAAGCAGTAGTTGCAGCCGCAATGGCAGTACAGGCTTCGGCCTCAGTGGTGTTATTCCACCCTCTCACATTGAGAGTGCCTCATGCAGTTGCAATAATTTTACTGCAAGAGAAAATGGCATACCTTTCTCCTGCTAGACATCTTTCATGTATGACTATACTGCTGAGTCAACCTCATATGACAATTGAACGATGTACGACATTGAATCCATCAACATTACTTCCAACTCCTGCGGAGGGCACACCACACAGCTGCCTGCAAGAAATTGAACAGTTAGCTTTACCTAGACAAGATCTTACAGATATGCCCTTGGATAATGCCGAGGTGATATATTACGTGGACGGCTCATGCAGAAGGGGTCCTACAGGGAAGAATCTGGTAGGGTATGCAGTAGTTACAGACACTGAAATTTTAGAAGCTCAATCCTTACCACACAACTTATCTGCACAAGCAGCAGAGTTGATAGCTTTGATGAGAGCATGTACTTTAGCAAAAAACAAGTGTGTAAACATATATACTGACAGTCAGTATGCTTTTTCTACAGTGCATGTATTTGCACAACAATGGAAAAATAGAGGAATGATAACATCTAGTGGAAAACCTATTAATCATGCGCAATTTATTTTGGAGTTATTAGAATCTATTCAGTTACCTACCAAAGTAGCTATTTGTAAATGTGTAGCTCATACAAAACAACAAGATAAGATTTCGAAAGGCAATGCGAGCTGATGCAGCTGCAAAGCAAGCAGCCTCAGACTCAGAAACTTTACTTTTAAATGAGGAATTACAACCCTCTGAGATTTTAGATTTAGACATGTTAAAAACAATGCAGACGCTTACTACAAAAGCAGAAAAACAAAAATGGGTAAAACGAGGTGCAATTCTTGAGAATGGACTGTACATTTCCAAAGAAAGAAAACCGATATTGCCGTCTAATTTATTTAGATATGCAGCTTTGTTGAGCCATGGGCAGTGCCATGTCTCAACAGGGGGGATGGTACAGTTAGTAAATCGAATATTCCAAACATACGGATACACAAACTACACAAAAAAATTTTGTGCAGCTTGTCATACTTGTAACAAGCACCATGCACAAGGGGCATTTAAAACCAAGCAAGGAAGTTTTCCTATACCACCATTCCCGTTCCATACTATTTGTATGGATTTCATAGAATTAAATAAATGTGAAGGGAAAAAGTTTTGTTTAGTTATTATAGACATGTTTTCTAAATGGGTAGAAGCTTTTCCAACCAAAAACCTGGATGCAGCAACAGTGGCAAAAGCCCTGATAAAAGAAGTAATCCCTAGATTTGGCATTCCGGAGAGGATTTATAGTGACAATGGCACACATTTTGTGAATCAGACGATTCACCAGCTTGGGAGATTTTTTGGTATCTCCTTGAAGAACCATTGTGCTTACCACCCACAGTCAGCAGGACTGGTGGAAAGGTACAATGGTACCCTAAAGAAAAAGTTAAGAAAGCTAGTAGAAGAGACCCAAAAGAATTGGATATACTGTCTGCCTTTAGCACTGCTGAGTATGAGAACGGTTCCAAATGTAAAGGGTCTGACTCACTTTGAAATGGTTTTTGGGAGAGCATACTATGTGCCTCAGTGGAAAGCTCTCATGCCTGCAGAGCAAGAGGCTGACAGTTCGTTAGCAGAATATATGAAGAAATTGTTAAGGAATAAATCTGTTTTGCAGTTTAACTCTTTTTCAGATAAGGAACAGACCAGACCGGTGGAAGCAGTCTTGGCTCCTGGGATGTACGTTTGGGTGAAAGTGACGAAAAGGAAGAATTGGGCGAGTCCAAAGTGGGAGGGACCGTACCAGGTTCTGTTGGCAACGTCTACTGCAGTCAGAGTAGCTGAGAGGATGTCCTGGGTTCATTTAACGCATTGTAAACCAGTAAAGAACTTTCAACTTGATAAAAACTTTGTGACTGATATACAACCAGACCAAGATGGCCAAAAACAAAGTGAATAGAAGTCTAGATCAACCCCAGAGATGTTGCATAATCATTTTGTTGTGTGTACATTTATTAACTGTAATTGTGACAATTTTTCTCTTGCTGTGGCTTATCCTACACACAACCACACAAGTGAAAGTGGGAAGGCGTGATGAAACGTCTATAGATTGGCATCCAAATTTTAACACATACCTAGCCATGAAACGTGTGTATGCAGAGACTATGAACATTTCAAATTGCTGAGTTTGTACAACTATACCAACAGCATATGGAGGACTGATAATGTCCGCTGTCCCTTTGGGGATAAATGAGACTTGGGAGAATTTACTTTTCGACACAGGAACTGTGAGATCACAAGACAAAATAGCATTATTTTTACCTGTTATACAAAAGGGAATTGTGTGCTTTTTTAAAAACGATGGAGTAATTGTAATATTACGATATCCTACAAGTGTTACATTAAAGTTAAAAGTGGAGGTACTGTTTGTAATACTAACTGTGATTCATATTTGAGCACAATGAAAACAACATTGAATGAAGTACGACAAAACCCTGTTTTGTTTAAACAATTGTCAGTTATAGATCAGAAAATGTTTCATGCAGGGCTGATGCGTATTAGTACTAAAGTAGAAAACTGTTATTTTATTTGTGGGAAAAAGGCATATAAATGGTTACCTGAGAATTGGTCCGGTAGTTGTTTTTTGGGTTATCTGGTTCCAGCGATAAGACATACTGCAGAATTACCTTTGGGTAAGATACGGAACGTAAGAAAAACAGCTCGAAAATCTGAAGGTCCAGTTAAGAAACCTGTGAATCCAGTTGGGAAGATCGAAGCTGGTTGGAAAGACCATAATTCAGTAAAAGACAAAAGTGAATTGACTCATATGGACTTGAGTGACAGTGTTATATCCTGGGCAGGAATACTCCCAGCTTATGGAGCAGTCAAATCGATCTGGGAGCTGAGGAAGTTGTCAAAACTTCTTGAAGTAATGAGTAATGCAACTTTTTCCACCCTAGAACTGGTGACTGATGAACTGAATGCAATGAGAACTGTTGTGCTACAAAATCGGATGGCTCTTGACTTCATCCTAGCGGTGAGAGGTGGTACGTGCGCGCTTATCAAAGAAGAATGCTGTGCTTATATACCTGACAATCGACATGAGATAAATAATCACCTAGAGGTAATTCAGCAAGTATCAGCCATGACTGAACCAGGCCCAAACCCACTGAAGAACTTTTTCCAGAATCTATTTGGGGGGGTGGGGTTCCATCCAAATGAATATTTTGATTGCCATTAGTGTGGGTATACTCCTAATAGGAGCATGTGTTTGCTGTGGAATTCCCTGCATGAAAAGATTAATCAAAGATTTTGTTGCTGTATCTGTTACTGAAACTTTCTACCAAGATATTGAAATTGAAATATTGATTTCAGATGACGCTTTTTCTGAAGTATAGATTAAATGACTCACCTAGCTGAAAATCCTGAGTGGGAAAGGCTAGGAGATGAAATGACACTATGCATACTTCAAAATAGAATAAAAAGTATTAATGGGGGGAAAATGTTAGAAAAATATGTATTTAAATATATGTGAAATGCTAGTTTAAAAGCAAGGTAGTTTATAATGCATTTTATTCTATTAATCATATAACAGAAGGGATAAATTCATGTGTAAATGCAAGTAGCTTCTGAAACTGCAGTGTGCTTTGACCCCTGACCCTGGCAGCTGCCAGCTCAGCAAGCTTAATATTTATGCTTTTCATAAGTGATTATCTGCTGGGTCAGGAAATTAAATGTGTAAATCTTCCGCTCCTTCTTGATGAGATAACTTGTCCTTGTAAAATAATTAAATCTTCCTTTCCTGATGGAGTAACTTGCCCTTGTAAGATAAAAACACAGCTGGTGGGAAAGTGAAACAGTGAACAAAGAGGTGAATTTAAAGACTGAATCTGCTATTGTATTCGAACTGATATGAGACCTTTAAGAAGTAACTTTACAGAAAGACATTATGACTGACCAGCTGGATAGCAAGGCCGTATTGTATCTAAAGGAAAAGTTTTTTTAAATGTACTGCATCAGCATTATTAGATGAATAGAATACTGTTAGTAAAAGTGATGTAGATGCCTTGTGACTAACCACATCAGTAAGGTGGGCATAACTTGAATGCAAACACTATAAAATATTCTGTACTTCCTGCATCATGTCAGACAAAATTCTGTACTTGTATGTTTTTTTGCCTCCTGGTGTACACTAGTAAACTTTTGAATCTGAACCTCCTGTGTATTGAATTATTAATTTTATTTGACAATAGTTCATCAGATGATGAACTGAAAGTGCAACTGCAAGTAGTCAAAACTTTTTCAGATGATATAAGAATGTCATCTGGTCTTGATAAATGTGCAAAAGCAACCTTTAAAGCAGGAAAGCTGCAGCACCAAGAAAACATCAGCCTGGGACAGGAATGTGATGTAAGAGAACTTGAGCAAGAGGGAGTCTATAAATATTTGGGAACTAATGAAGGATCAACAGTAAAACATGAACAAATGTGAATAACACTTAGTAAGGAATATTTTAGAACACTAAAATTAATACTGAAAACAGTGCTGACAATTAAAAACAAAGTCCAAGCTATAAACCAATTTGCTCTTCCTGTCCTAATTTACAGTTTTGGAGTGATTGACAGGCCCCAAAAGATGTTGGATCAGTTGGACAGGAAAACAAGAAGGATGCTTCATGCTTATTAAATGATTTATACAAATCAGTGTGCATAACAAGACTATGCATTCCATGTTCTGAAGGAGGTATGGGCCTCTTCAAAATTGATTACATGTATAGAACTGCAATTGTAGGACTGCATACATAAATGCTGACCTCACAAGACCTAAACACAGTGAAAGTTTTAAAACATGAAGAGAATAAGTCTAAGATGACTTCCTAGCTTAGTTTGGCAGAAGCATATCAGCATCAAGCAGGAATGGAATTCAAACCAAAAGTAATTAAAAATCAGGAAGCAACTGAATGTGCCAGAAAACAAAAGAAAGAATATAAGGTGAAGGATCAGATGAGAAGGCAAGAAATTTGGAAACTGCATAAATGTAGTTGCAAGTATAGAAAACTCTTGGAAGAACCTCATGTTGATCAGGATCGAACACAGGAATAGGTAAGGAGAAGATAATTTAAACAGAAAGACAAAAAGTTAATATTGGTGGCCCAAAATAGTGGACTACATACACGTTTGTTTACAAAGTCCATTGAACATGTAGGCGAAACAGACAAATGTAGCTTTTCTAAAACAGAATTGGAAACAGCCACACATCTTGTTGCTGGATGTGATATACTAATGGCAGAAGGACTTTTTACTGAAAGGCAAAATAATGTGGCAAGACTGTTGCATTGGGGATTGTGCAAGCATTATAATACTGAAGTAGCTGGAAAACACTGGAAACATGAGCCACAGAGCATTATAGAAAATTATAAAGTTTATATCTCATAGGATCACCCAATACCAACAGTACAAAAAATAGATGCGAGAAAAACATATATAGTAGTCCACAAAAAGAAGACAAAAGTTGAATTGATCTCTGAAATTGCTGCATGCAGTGACTACAGTGTCTTATATACAGAGAGACATAAAGAAGGATACCCAGACAGTTCCAATAGTATTAGGAGCAACGGATCTCATAAAAAGGAATTTACAATCCTACTTAGATATGTTACCAAGACATGTAATTCCATATGAATTGCAGAAGGCTTCATTACTGGGCACATTCTGAGTGCTGCAAAGAGCACTTCTGGCAAACATCAAAGAGTGAAACAATACTAATTTCATGAATTTTAATCTTACTTTAACTTAGGGATGGGGCGGGTCCTTTCTGTCATGGTATTATAAACCCAAAAGACTTGGAGAAATTAAAAGAGAGAGAGAGACAGACAGACATGTAACTCCTCCATGCTAACGTGTTTTGTCTTTTTTGCTTACCCATTTTTTATCCACTTAGTTATGCAGACAGTGTCTTTCAATGCTGTTAATTTTTTAACTGTTCCCTTATGTGGAATGGCATCTAATATCTAAGGAAGATCAAGATAAACAATATGCATTTTAAATGTACTATGCCAATTGTGTGGGAGGCAGGCATAATAGTTAAGGTGTCAACCTTACAGACACAAGGTACAGAGTCTGATTCTCACCTTTCAAGAAAAATTGGCTTGGCTTAAAATGGCCTGCAAGGGCTGCTAACTTAAAACTTACCAATTAAATTCTTTGGGTCTGATATGATCCCACCCCCACTTTGTGAACTAGTAGTATTAGTTGCCATAGAACAGGAAGAGGCTTCCACTGCATTTTTTGAGACTACTACCAATCTTCTTTTGAACAGTGATTATTTAATGACTGTATATATATATATATATATACATACTATTGAATGCATCTTCCCTCTCCTCTTCTCTGAAGTACAGTGATAACAGAGTTAGTGTACATAACTAGGAGGGGTGCGGGGCTGCAGCTTCCACATTAAGGTACAGTAGGATTGCCCCCCTCCTGCAAAAGATGCTTTTTAGGTATAACAATGAGTTTCACACTTTGCTGTTATATTTCAAGGTTCGCACTTACTTTTTTCAATGTTTTTGGGACTCACATTAAAGAGTCCTGGAATTCCAATAGGTTACCTGTAGTAAAAACTAAATGAAAACTCCAGCAAAGCTAGAACTTCGAATGAGTGACCTCCCAAACCTCCTGTAACAGAGGCACATGGGATATATGAAATGACCCTTATGAACATCACGTGTTTTAGCTACATGGTGATTCTGATTTCCCATGACTTTTACATTTGAAGTTGTTTTAATGGACAGTTTCAGGCCAATAAAGCCAAACCCCACTAGCTATGTATATGCATATTTTGGCCTGGTTATGACCTCATCAGAATAGCACAAGCAGAGTGTTTGACTAAGCATAAGAAACACAGGGTTGTTATACCCAGCTGATGTTCATTATCATTAGGGTGACTGCAAAATATCCCAACTAACAAATTAAAACAAAGAGTGAGAAGGTCACATTGAAAAACAATCAGTAAAAACTAAATGAAAACTCCAGCCAAGCTAGAACTTCCAATGAGTGACCTCCCAAACCTCCTGTAACAGAGGCATATGGGATATATGCAAAGGACCCTTATGAACATCAGGTGTTTCAGCTATATAGCGATTCTGATTGCCCATGACTTTTACGTTTGAAGTCGTTTTAATGGACAATTTCAGGCCAATAAAGCCAAACCCCACTAGCTATGGATATGCATATTTTGGCCTTGTTATGACCTCGTCAGCATAGCACAAGCAGAGTGTTTGACTAAGCATAAGAAACATGGGGTTGTTATATCCAGCTGATGTTCATTATCATTAGCTGAAATTGTCATTTAGTTTTTACTAATAGGTTACCTGTAGGGAATACATCCACATGATAACATTCTTTTTTACATAACTGTTAGTGGTTTAGTTACATTTTCCTTGAGTCTGCATAAGAAACTATCAAGTATACTCACTGTTCCTTTGGAACTTGAGCTTTCAATCATATTGCTGGCAGCAATTATCATATATGTAGTTATATGAAGAATGCTTCCCATTGTCTCAGTATCAGTAAGACTTATGCCTTTGCTTGCTGTGAAATTTGCTCTGATTTTTTTCTGCAAGTACATTCATTATGTCCGTGTCCTATAGCTGAGTGATCACTTTATTGTTTACTGACAATGCATTAAAGTCACAATTTTCTGTTTTAATTTTCTGCATGAATTAATCAATACTTTATTATTGCTTTTAACCTATTAGTTCTATATGAGTTTGTATTTAGATCTACAAGCTTTGATAATAAACTTTAAGAAAATCTGTAGTTTATTTAACCTACATTTGTTTCATAACTAGATTAATTTCTGATTCAGTGATTTTGCCACAAGTTTTTTAAAATTTCAGTACATATGTTTGCCTTGTCAGCATGTGTTCATGAATACATAAAACATAATAATAGTATTCTGAGCATATTAGCTTAATAATTGTTAAATGTATTATCCCTGAAATAAGAATGAACTTTCAGATGTAAATATGAACCTTCCCCTTGTTCCAATAACAATGAAATATGAATTCAAAAGCACATATTATATAAATAACTTAATACATTAATTAGTAACTAGCAAAATATAATTAATCAATGATTCAATTAATAGTATTATCCAGTTGTAGTATACTGAAACTATTCTGTGTAATACTTTCCTTGATAAAAAAGGCATACACATTTTTTTTCTAAAACATTATTACTAAAACTGATTTACACATCATACTCTCAAAATAACTTCAGTGAAAATCTACCCTCCAAGCTTTTGCCTTTATGAGCATCTTGTCCACACTGCCATTCTATCTCTCCTTTCAGCAGGTTATTAAATACAATCTCTTACTAGTGGACCTTTGCTTATTATTTGTAAAGTTAACCCGGAATCCCATATAACCTTTAGCCACACTGCCATTTTACTACTTCTACTGGCAGTTTATTAGAATCACCTGCTAATAGCCTTTTGCTTATCAGTAACCTCTACCACAGATCCCCAACAATCTTATGATATTTTATGCATCTATAATTATACAATTAATTGCACTATACTTTCTACATGTGAGGCCTTGGAAGGATGATTTATTTATAACTAAGTTTTGTTTTAGTCTTGGATTAAAGATTATGATATCATGATCCATGTTACGAGTTAATTAGTTAAATAAGTGCTCATTATTAGTACGAGCACTTATTTGGAAATCAAGCACACAACACTTTAAAATTACCTTCTTTGTTGACCATTAGCATTCTTTTTATTTCATTTATGCTTCTTACTTGCTATGCATAACTTGTCTGATCCTGTAAGCTGCATACACTATTCTTTTGTAAAATGCTGGAGATAAACTATTTCTCTTTATGTCTACCTGAATAGATTTACCCACTAGTTATTAATGTCGATAAAAAATTACAGCACATACAGGAGGAACAAGAGTACCCATAAGGTGGGTAAAATTCTGCCTTCAGACATTTATTTGTAAACTTTGGCTATCTTGGTTTTTGCTTGGTAACCATTCACTCCTGCATGATCCATGGAAATGTCTTTTCTTTTGATTTCGCCTCATTACTGGTTGTAGCTGTCACATGGCCCTTTAGATAATCCAGTCAACACAAAGGACAAAGTTAAATGTAAAAATGAGACAGATGCTAGGATAATTGAACTGCTCATCTTAGGTCACTGTTACCCAGAAGGATCAGAATTTTTCAGTCAAATGGCTCCACCAATACTCTGAAGTGAGCACAAAGCATTATTTTTGTTTAGTTAATATTCTTAGCAATGTTCCTCTGAAAGACAACCAGTCCAGCCATTCTTGAAGTCTTGCTGTTAGGAATTTTGTATTTCAGCATTATAGTAGCTAAAACAGACTAAAAAAAGAAAAAAAATCCATGTCCATGATAGTCTGCAAGACAGGCAGATCCTTAGTGATGATATTGCTGAACAATAAATAAATAACTGTTGCCCAAGGACTGAGCCCTGTGGATACCACATCATAGGCTATTTGAACAAAAGTGTAGGAGACTTCAATGTTCACCCAGCATAACATCAGGTTGCAAGCCAGCCAATGAAAACCCTCAACCACCAGCCCTCTAGAAATCACAATCTTCTTGTCCTCATCTTCACTAACTTGGATCATTCCTATAATACGGTTATCTCAGCCAACTCCAGTCACAAATCAGTATTTTACATTAAGGCCCTAAAACCTATCACAACAAACACCTCTGAATTCAAGGATTTTAAAAAGACATACTTGTCAAAACTATACAATGAACTCTGAAAAAAATTATTTGTAAGATGTTCAGCACCCATGTAGCCTCAGCTTTCACTTATGCTAATAAATTTTATACACAACTAATAAATAAAAGCAATTGGACCTAATCAGAACCAAACGTATTGGGGAATATTAAAATAAACCACCTTGAGGGAATGTCAACATTAATAAGCTCTATAATAAATGAAAAACAGCTAACTAAGGCCTATAATAAATGAAAATCTACACACATTAAAAAAAAAAGTCTTTCGGCTTTTCCCATTTAGGGGTCACCACAGTAGAACTCCGGTCCGCTAATGATTGGCAGTGGATTTTTACGGTGCCAAGTTGCCAGCCCATCACCCAACCTTCAAAGGAGGCACACCCATTCACGCACGCACCTACCTGCATGTCTTTATATCACTCGACCACGGGGAGGACATGCAGACTCCACACAGAAGGCGCTCCAGCCAAGAATCGAAGAAGAGAACCTCTTGCTGTGAGGCGACAACGCTAACCACTGCACCACCATAGCCTAACCCCCATTAAAGATTCTAGTAAAAAGATCAGCGAAAATCTAAAAGTTACCATAAGGAGGATCAAAGCTGAATGTAAATTAAAGTTAGCAACCAAAGCCAATGATAGGAGTAAACCCTTCTTTAACTGCAACAGATGATCAAGAAATAACACACATCAATGTTTAATTCAGAATTGCATCATCCATTCCAGCACAAAAGGTACTGTTAATATACTTGTAGATAAATATAATGCCAGCTTCAACCAGAAGCATTCTCTGAAGTTCCATAAATTCCTGAGCCCATTCCTCCCATCAAGATTTTCATGTAACATGTCTTAACTACACTCTGTAAAGTTAAAAATACAACCACTGTTTTGCTAAGGTATGAGGTATTCATCATCCTAACAAGCATAATTTGTAAAGGTATGGAATGTATTATATCTAGCTTCATAAACTCCAGGATAAAATTTAAATCTTATTGCCCTTGACTGACAACAATATATTTTTTTCAAAGAAGGAGCATGTCTACTTAATTTTTTATACTTCTTTGAGAAAGTCACTAAACCTCTAGATAGTGGCCATGAAGTTCATACAGCATACCTGCATCTGATCGAGGCTGTTTACACTGTTTACACTACTCCCCATGCTTGAATATTAAATAAGCTTAAAAGCCTAAATGTTGACATATTGTCAGATGGACAGCAAATTGGTTGACAAATAGAACCCATGTAATTAAAATAGTAGGTGTCTCCTCAAAAAGCAAAAAAATAAAAGTGACTACTGTTATATGTTAGGGGTCAGTATGGAGACCCATTCTGTTCAGCATCTACCTCTTGAATTCCCTGACCACTTACCCAGACATATGGCAAACCAAATTTGCCAGTGACTGCAAGATGGATGCTGTTATCTCAGCATCTAATACTGCTTTACATGGCAAGACAATTTAAATGAAAAAAGTATAGCATTGTTGCCACTCATAAATAAATCTGAACAGTAGCTTATAATATAGACAGCACCCCACTCCAGACTGGTATGGCCAAAGAATATCCCTATCCCTTAACCACCATTGACCAACAGTTGTCAGGAAATCCTTATTTCCCAATGAATAAATAAAAGTATCTCATCAAGGTCAAAAGGTCAAAGGAACTTATCCTTCCTCAATACTCTGCCCAGATCAGACAAATTATAGAATATAATGCCCTTTTATTATGTATCTATCCAAGCACATGACACAACTAAAAAGACCACAGAGGTCCCTAACTAAAAAGTGTGCTGTCAGGTAACCTTTAAATCCCAAGACTCATATGTGCAAGGCCTGTTACAGCAAGACTGAATGTGAGAATATGGAGATTTATGTATACTAAGTTGGAGATCACAGTGCATTGGAATATTCCCTTTTCTTAGTGATATGGCAGTCTTGGAGTTATTATATAAATATGTAGTTGAGATGTGAAGTGTGTAGTGGGAAGTGCTTGCCACATGCAAAAAAAAAAGAGAAAAGTGATTGTAGAAATGTGCTATTCTCCTTTAGTTTTGCTGTTTTGATTTCATATTATTTTTGGGACTCACAGTTACAGGTCTAAGAACAAAACAGCTGTGCTATTAAGAACCCAACCCTCCTTGATTTCTCATACCATCACCACAAAACAAATTACTCCACAAAAACTCAAACTAAAGACTTGAATCTCCATCAGCAAAGAAATAAATAAAAAAATGTGGGAGGGACACTTTTGTTACTTCCCATCTCTGAAATAATATTTCATTACATGAAAACAGAGTGATAATCTCACATCCTTTAGCTCATTGACACATAGCATGAGTGGAATTTCACACATCCTGACACCTGCCGATTTCCTGTCTGGACAGCTTTCGTCTGAGTTAAATTCCTGAGGATATAGTTGCAAAAAAAAAGTTAAAATATAAAAATTCTTCAGCACTCACACCTTTTTGCACTAGTAATATTAATATATCAGCCAGACATAACAGTAGGGTGGCCACGGTGGTGCAGCAGTTAGTATTGCTGCCTCACAGCAAGAGGTTCTCTGGTTCGCTCCTCGGCTGGGGTGCCTTCTGTGCGGAGTCTGTATGTCCTCCCTGCGGTTGTGTGGGTTTCCTCCGGGTGCTCCAGTTTCCTCCCACATCCCAAAGACATGCTGTAGGTGAATTGGACACTCTAAATTGGCCCTAGGTATGAGTGCAAGCATGTATGTGCCTTCTGTGGAAGGTTGGGCTGGCAACTCGACACCATAAAACTCCATTGCCAATCATGAGCAGACAGGTGATCCACTGTGGCAACCCCTAACAGGGAAAAGCCAAAAGTAGAAGAAGCCAGATATAATTGTGATTTTATTTTGAACTTATAATTAGATAATATGTAAATTGTATTATTATAATTAAATAAAGAGTGTGACTTTTGTTCATGCAGATGTGATCTTCAGTTTGCTGCAAAGCATTTACTAGATGTCACTCTTTTTTGAGATATTTAATTATGATTTGTATGTATATTTGCATATACAATGAACAAATATCTACAAAGCAGTACTAGTTAGATAACAACTATCAGTGCACAGGCTTTCAGCGTTGTAAATGCTTTCATTTGATAGCATGGGGTAATATATAAACACCTTCTAGTTCAAATTATTATTATCATTTTTAACATATGGCATACATACTTTATGTTTCAGGAAAACAACTCAGAATTTTCCCTGATATTAATTACCGAATTTGTCCCAGGCAACATTCCTGACCTCTGTGGTTACTGGACATGTGAAATAATATTCCACAATTCATCCAAGTCGGCAGTGCCTGAGATATTTACAGAAATTTGATATTTATGTATATATACCTATTTTATTATTACTAAACAAGTACAAAGAGCTGCAAATTGGTAGTAAGCAACTAGCAGGTATCTGTGACATCTTCTGCAGACTACTGTAAGCTTTCATTTCATACCATGAAGTACCATATATACTCTTTGTGGGTCAAATTATTAACAGAAATATTCATAATTTGACATAGCAGTAAATCACACTTTCTCAGTTACTGACCACTGCATTTGAGTCAGTACACATTCCTGACCTATGTGCTGAGCTGTACTGTGAAATCCTGTTCTGTTATGCAGTTATGTGGACCCTGTCTGAGATATTTATATACAATATGCAAATATGCATAAATGTCATATTTATTACTAAACAAGCGTACATATCCACAGTGTCTTGGCAGTCAGACACTGGACAGCAGTCACAACCTTTCCTCCATTATCTAAGCGTTCATATGATACTTTGAAGTACCTTATAAACTTCTTCTTGGTCTAGCTATCAACAGTAATTATATCAGGCATTCATAACTGGTAAAAAAAAAAAAGAATAAACAACACTCTTACTGACCACCCTAGTTGGATCAGCAGGCATACTTGATCCTTGTGTGTGGGACTTGTTTTATTAAATGTGTTTCCACAATGCAACTATGTGGACACTGACTCAGAAAAAAATTTGCAAATATGCATGAATATATACATTGCTACTATAAAGTGGTGGTATACACACACACACACACACACACACACACACACACACACACACACACACACACACATACATATACACACACATCTCAGTCTCTCTCTCTCTCTCTCTATATATATATATATATATATATATATAAAGAGAGAGGGGGGGGGGTGAGGAGAGCACTTTCATTAAACAAAACTTCCAAGCATTGACTTCTGTTTTGTTGACACGCTTTGGTTAACAGATTGTCAAAAGTTGAGTGAGACTGACAATCTCAAGGGTTGGAGAATATGCCTCTGCCCTGGGGATTGTGTAATTTTGGAGCCAGTTTATATAATTGTCAGGAGGATGTGGAAGTGCAGGAGGGTTTGCTCCACCATGCAAAAAGCAGTAGTTTTCTTTTGCTTGGTCAAAATGTTGAAGGTGGGTTTGGCAAACACGGAAATGACAAATGGCAGTTGGCGATTTCCGTGTTGCCAAACAATATGAGAGCAAGAGTAAATATCAGCTAATTCAACTGTGCATTCACTGATATGTCAATGTTATGTGTAGAGATCATGGAACAGTGCGGATTGGGAAATGTATCCCTTTCCTCACTGTAGTGCGATTTTGAATTTGGAATATATAGTTTGCAGGGGATGGGGAGGGTGCAGCCCCCTTGCTAAAATGTGAATGCCAGTGTAGGAGTTACATATATATATATATATATATATATATATATATATATATATATATGTGTGTGTGTGTGTGTGTGTGTGTGTGTGTGTATGGATCGAGGACTAATTACCGATGATGTTTCAACAAAACTGAAATGGTCAAGCACACTTTCGCGAAAGTGCTTTTGCACTGAAAAAGCACTTTCACGAAAGTGGGCTGAATAAAACAAAGATAAGATTTAAAAGAAAGATAACAATAATCATGTTCATGGCAAGCCCCCCTGCAGCCCCACACACTCCCTACTTTTATATTCTCACTCTGAGATTGCACTACAGTGAGCAAAAGGGAATATTCCCTTATCCCCACTGTGACGCGATCTCAGCAAAAGCCATTTTCTCATGTTTTTTTCTTTTTTAAGCTCAGATTCATAAAAGAGTGCTCGCCCTTCTCAGTTTTGTTGAAACGTGCAGGCGATCATTAGTCCTAGACCCATATATATATATATATATATATATATATATATATATATATATATACAGGTCTACCTGAAAACGATGAAAGTGCAGAACGCCGACATCGAGAACACCGACACCGGAAGATCGACAATGGAGAAGACCGACAGTTGAGAATCCTGACCCTGAGAACACCAACATGTTAAGGTAAGTGTGCAATAGTGACGGACGTTAGGGTAGGGTGCGGGTCAGGTAAGTGTGCGATAGTGATGGACTTTAGGTTTAGG